>NW_028244397.1:0-26991 GCF_964263255.1 Lissotriton vulgaris | reverse complement strand
TTAAATTGTATTAGCAGTTGTGTTGCAACATGTGCAACGCACTTTGTCTCACCTCAACATTACTGCCAACAAGACATGTGACATGACCCACATGTGTATGCGCAACATGACATACACACATGCAAGTGCATGCACACAAACGAAAATATCCACACACCATTTCTTGATGCACCAATGGCAACACCAATAATGGTGACCAAACGGACATCACATGCATGGTGACCCAATAGGCAACACGCATGCACTGAACACAAGTGAACCCCCACCATAGTCAATATCACACATATACCACTCACTGACAACTGAATCACAATGTGCCAATACATCCGGGATCTACTGTGTAGATGTGAGGTACGATAAACTTGTGTATGGAAATAACCGATGTCGACATGCACATGTGATGGACATTTGTGGCACACCGATGGGCATGGTATGGACACACATGGGATAGAGCATGAAGTGTGGAGTCACGCAATCACGCACACAACCATCATCATGCAGCTGCAGACAATGAAACAAGGTGCATCGTCAGCTGACATGCAATCATTGACCCCGCCATGGCGGTGCACTGCTTCCACTGTTTACGTCTGGCCATACGCGGCCCGCGTTCAACATTCCCATTGTCTGCATGTGCACAGACCGTCACGCTCACACACCGGCAAGTGCATGTGGTAGACACCGGGACGGATGCATCATTAGCAACAAAGTTCAAACAGTGGCGCCACCATGGCAGGGCACGTATTCGGCGGGGGAGGTGCAGGCCAAAAAAACCATAAGCTGATGTCCATGCACATGGCAGTTCATGACCCCCCTTACAGTGACATTGCATCAGCCAGCCTACACCGGCCGGCCCAGCCCTGCCCATGACCGCCGTGCCGGCCTTGCCAACTACCGCCGTTTCAGGCCCCGTCCACTTCCGCCGTGCCAGGCCCTGCCCATGACCGCCGTGCCGGCCATGCCAACTACCGCCGTTTCAGGCCCCCTCCACTACCGCCGTGAGGACCGCCGTGCCGGCCATGCCAACTACCGCCGTTTCAGGCCCCCTCCACTACCGCCGTGAGGACCGCCGTGCCGGCCATGCCAACTACCGCCGTTTCAGGCCCCATCCACTACCGCCGTGAGGACCGCCGTGCCGGCCATGCCAACTACTGCTGTTTCAGGCCCCGTCCACTACCGCCGTGCCAGGCCCTGCCCATGACCGCCGTGCCGGCCATGCCAACTACTGCCGTTTCAGGCCCCGTCCACTACCGCCGTGCCCTGGCGGGGCCTGGCACGGCGGTCATGGGCTGGGCCTGGCACGGCGGTAGTGGAGGGGGCCTGAAACAGCAGTAGTTGGCATGGCCGGCACGGCTGTCATGGGCAGGGCCTGGCACGGCGGTAGTGGAGGGGGCCTGAAACGGCGGTAGTTGGCATGGCCGGCACGGCGGTCATGGGCAGGGCCTGGCACGGCGGTAGTGGAGGGGGCCTGAAACGACGGTAGTTGGCATGGCCGGCACGGCGGTCATGGGCAGGGCTGGGCCGGCCGGTGTAGGCTGGCTGATGCAATGTCACTGTAAGGGGGGTCATGAACTGCCATGTGCATGGACATCAGCTTATGGTTGTTTTGGCCTGCACCTCCCCTGCCGAATACGTGCCCCGCCATGGTGGCGCCACTGTTTGAACTTTGTTGCAAATGATGCATCCGTCCCGGTGTCTAGCACATGCACTTGCCGGTGTGTGAGCGTGACGGTCTGTGCACGTGCAGCCAATGGGAGGTGTGGACATGGGCCACGTGTGCCCAATAGTAAGTACCGTATGCTGTTCACCGCAACACCAGGGCCAATCATTGGCCCAATTCCAAACACGCTTCCACGGCTGACCAATGGCTGGCGCCGTATGCCACTGACATGGCCACAGGGCCCTATATATGTGTGATGTGCAAAACCATACATTCTACGATGACCACCGACTGCTGCCTGTGACCATCACCTCCACCTGCTACTGCGGAGCTGACCACCGACTGCTGCCTGTGACCATCACTTCCACCTGATACTGCGGAGCTGACCACCGACTGCTGCCTGTGACCATCACCTCCACCTGCTACTGCGGAGCTGACCACTGACTGCTGCCTGTGACCATCACCTCCACCTGTTGCTGCGGAGCTGACCACCGACTGCCGCTCTAGTGCCATACTCCGTGACCTTGGCATGTCGAGAGTCAAAGAGATCCGGTCTCGTCCCTTCACCGCCGCGGAGCTTGATGTCCTCGTGGACGGTGTGCTCCGCAACTACGGACGCCTGTACGGCGCACACGGACAGGTGGTAAGTGCAGTGGGGGATAAGTTGTTGTGCATGAGGTGTCCTATGACACCTGGGCTCTGGAAACTTGGCGGTGTGATGTGTGACCAACAAAAGAATCGAAATGTGCATGGCTGCAGAGAGAAATGTGTTGCCCCTATCTGTGTGACTGGCCAACTGTCCACTGACTTGCACCCTTTTGTCTCCCATCATGGTAGGTCAAGCTGCACCTTCGCAAGGACGTGTGGAGGAGCATTGCACGTGATGTACGAGCAGTGGGGGTGTCCAATAGACGACATACACACTGCCACAAACGCTGGGACGACATTTCCAGACTGAGCAAGAATGTAGCCGAAGTGACACTAGGGATGATTCCAAGGACGGCACGTCTGGCCCGACGCTCAATGACCCCTCTCATGCACCGTATCTTAGCTGTGACGCATCCTGGCCTGTCCGAGCGGTTGCGTGTGGATGAACAGCAATGTGGCGGTAAGCATACTTTCAGTGTATGTTGCTTGTGAGTGCAATGCATGTATTGTTGGCCACACACATTAGTGACTTCCGTCTATCGTGTGGCTCGTTCCAATGGCATGTTGGTGACATTGGCGCAGTAAAATTTCACTTCCCGGTGCGGCATGTTGAGACGCCACCCGCTAAGCAGTTCAGTGTTCATGCACATGCTGTAGTGCTCCGTCACCCCTTGGCAACACTAGTGTGCAGATGTAGTTCCTCATGCCCAGTCTGCATGCTGTACATGTATTACGGCCAACGCCACTTAATTCCTGTGAGGATGACTGGTTGGGGTGGGCCGTGTGCAGGTTGGGGGATCGATGGACATTGTCATCAGTGGCTTTAGGGATTCCGTAGCAGTACTGTACGTGAGTGTGCCCATGACTTACACCAATTTCCGGTGCATTTCAGCTTTGGCAGAGGGCACTCAGCCACAGACGGCGGAGATGATAGAAGGCAATGCATCCGGATCAGACGTCGCGCACACGCAGACTGACACCGAAGGGGCCAGCGCCGGAGAGGGGGACAGGACCGTCCCGGAGGACTCGCATGTGGAGACAACATCGTCATCATCTTCCGACAGTGTTGGTGAGTCAGCACTGTTGTCACAGACTGGGAGTGGGCAATCAACACCTTCGGTCGGGACACAGCACACAGGGCCCACCCTGCCGCCAACTGCACCATGTACTGTTCGTGCACGCAGGAGTAGGGGGAGCAGAGTGGCCTTCGGTGTCGGCACCGCTGCCCCAGCCTCGGTGAGCCAAAATGCACTTTGTGCAGAGGCTGTTGATCTGCTGCGACAGCTGTGTGTGGGGCAGACCAATATGATAAATGTTTTCCAAGACCACGATAGGAAGTTGGGGCAGGTGGTGGCATTCATGGAAGGTATGCATGGTGATCTGGCTGGTGTACACAGGACAGTCCAGTCATTGGCTAACAGTGTGTCGTCTGCCATTGTACAGTCCCATGGACTGGGTGGTGCTTCTGTTCCACCATCTACAACACTGGATGTCTCAGGGGGGAGTGAATATTCTGACCAGGACTCTAATACAGGTTATTGCACTAGAAGCAGCGTCAGCCAGCACGTCGAGGCACGGAGGCCTCAGATCCCATCCCCTAGGTCAGCTAAATCTGTTCACAAGGACAACGTCAGATATAGTGGAGTACACACACGTGAAGCAAAAGAGGGGTTGGGTGTAATGGCTACCCATGCTGCACAGCCATCCCACACACAAGGTACTACCAAGGCAAGCCTCACTCCCACTTCCATTGACACTACCTTGGACGAGGACATTCAGAAGACGAATAAATCTCTTGAGGGCTCGCATACTCCCAGTGCCAGGGAGACTAGGAAGGAAGGAGCCACTCCCAAGGGCAGGGAAACTAGGAAGGAAGGAGCCACTCCCAAGGGCAGGGAGACTAGGCAGGAAGGAGCCACTCCCAAGGGCAGGGAAACTAGGAAGGAAGGAGCCACTCCCAAGGGCAGGGAGACTAGGCAGGAAGGAGCCACTCCCAAGGGCAGGGAAACTAGGAAGGAAGGAGCCACTCCCAAGGGCAGGGAGACTAGGCAGGAAGGAGCTTCTACCAAGGGCAGGGAAACTAGGAAGGAAGGAGCCACTCCCAAGGGCAGGGACAAGGACAGTCACAAGACAAACGCACCTAAGAAGATCACGGACACTCCCAGGGGCAGGGACACACACAGGGAGAAGGTGTGTCCTGGGGATATGTACACCACAGACGACAAGTCTGCTGCCTGGAACAGGGCACCATCCAGGGAACAGGGAATGTCCGCAGACAACAGTACTCCTACGGAAATGGAACATCCAAGGCCCAAGGCATCTCCCATGGACAGTGGCGCTGTCAGGGACAGGCATTCATCACCCATTGATGTTCTGAGGCTGCTGTTTTCTGGGAAACGGAATACAGATGTCTCCGCAGTGGAGTCACCACTTACCTCCACTCCCATCAGGGCCCGTCAGGGACGGATGCAGGTGGACCCTGTAGTAGCATCCCCCATGACACATGTTGCAGAGGCCACAAGGCAGACACACAGCAAACGACAAGCAGGCTCCAGCACGTCCCCAGAGAGCATTCCCCTCCCAGCAGATGCACCTGCCATGGTGGGTGAAATTTCTTCTCAGTCCGGCCCACTTGTCAGTCCTGTCCTGTCCAAAGTGCAGGCACATGTCCACAAGAAACGTAGACACACAGCATTGACACATGCACAATCCGATGTCGGACAATTGCAACTATCCCCCGCTCCCAGAGCCACCCTGCCTCCTGGACCATACAGCCCTGTGGCTCTTCATTTCAGTGGTCCCAGTGGCGCTAGTGCAGTTGACTCGCATGTGTCTGTTAGTGGCAGTGTATCAGTTGAGCCCTATCCTGTATCAGGTGCTGGCAGTGTATCTGGGTCTATGGGCCATGTGTCATTCACTCGGGCTGTGGCTGTGTCTCACACTCCTGTATCAGGTGCTGGCAGTGTATCTGGGTCTATGGGCCATGTGTCAGTCACTCGGGCTGTGGCTGTGTCTCACACTCCTGTATCAGGTGCTGGCAGTGTATCTGGGTCTATGGGCCATGTGTCAGTCACTCGGGCTGTGGCTGTGTCTCACACTCCTGTATCAGGTGCTGGCAGTGTATCTGGGTCTATGGGCCTTGTGTCATTCACTCGGACTGTGGCTGTGTCTCACACTCCTGTATCAGGTGCTGGCAGTGTATCTGGGTCTATGGGCCATGTGTCATTCACTCGGGCTGTGGCTGTGTCTCACACTCCTGTATCAGGTGCTGGCAGTGTATCTGGGTCTATGGGCCATGTGTCAGTCACTCGGGCTGTGGCTGTGTCTCAAACTCATGAATCAGGTGGTGGCAGTGTATCTGGGTCTGTGGCTCACGTGTCAGTCACTACATCTGTGGCTGTGTGTCACACTCCGGTTTCTGGTGCTGCCAGTCTGTCCGATGTGGGTACTTCACGCAATCCACCTGATAGTGTGATGTAAGTTGCTGTTGTGTGCTGTTCTCATACTGATGTATGCCCTCTGATGTACCTGCTCTGGTGTCCACACTGTCCTGTTGCTGTTGTCATACTGATGTACTGCATCTGATGTACCTGCTCTGGTGTCCACACTGCCCTGTTGCTGTTCTCATACTGATGTATGCCCTCTGATGTACCTGCTCTGGTGTCCACACTGCCCTGTTGCTGTTGTCATACTGATGTATGCCCTCTGATGTACCTGCTCTGATGTCCACACTGCCCTGTTGCTGTTGTCATACTGATGTATGCCCTCTGATGTACCTGCTCTGGTTTCCACACTGCCCTGTTGCTATTCTCATACTGATGTATGCCCTCTGATGTACCTGCTCTGGTGTCCACACTGCCCTGTTGCTGTTGTCATACTGATGTATGCCCTCTGATGTACCTGCTCTGGTGTCCACACTGCCCTGTTGCTGTTCTCATACTGATGTATGCCCTCTGATGTACCTGCTCTGGTGTCCACACTGCCCTGTTGCTGTTCTCATACTGATGTACTGCATCGGATGTACCTGCTCTGGTGTCCACACTGCCCTGTTGCTATTCTCATACTGATGTATGCCCTCTGATGTACCTGCTCTGGTGTCCACACTGCCCTGTTGCTGTTGTCATACTGATGTACTGCATCTGATGTACCTGCTCTGGTGTCCACACTGCCCTGTTGCTATCCTCATACTGATGTATACCCTCTGATGTACCTGCTCTGGTGTCCACACTGCCCTGTTGCTATTCTCATACTGATGTATGGCCTCTGATGTACCTGCTCTGGTGTCCACACTGCCCTGTTGCTGTTCTCATACTGATGTATGCCCTCTGATGTACCTGCTCTGGTGTCCACACTGCCCTGTTGCTGTTCTCATACTGATGTATGCCCTCTGATGTACCTGCTCTGGTGTCCACACTGCCCTGTTGCTGTTCTCATACTGATGTACTGCATCTGATGTACCTGCTCTTGTGTCCACACTGCCCTGTTGCTATTCTCATACTGATGTATGCCCTCTGATGTACCTGCTCTGGTGTCCACACTGCCCTGTTGCTGTTGTCATACTGATGTATGCCCTCTGATGTACCTGCTCAGTTGGGCACAATGCCCTGTTGCTGTTCTCATACTGCTGGCTGCCCTCTCATGTGCTGCCTCTGATGTAGCTGTTCGATGCCATGGACTGTTAATGCACCTGGCCCCTCTGATGTGCTGCCTCTGATGTAGCTGTTCGATGCCATGGACTGTTAATGCACCTAGCCCCTCTCATGTGCTGCCTCTAATGTACCTGCTCTGGTGTCCACACTGCCCTGTTGCTGTTGTCATACTGATGTATGCCCTCTGATGTACCTGCTCTGGTGTCCACACTGCCCTGTTGCTGTTCTCATACTGATGTACTGCATCTGATGTACCTGCTCTGGTGTCCACACTGCCCTGTTGCTATTCTCATACTGATGTATGCCCTCTGATTAAGTATGGGCGGAAAATTCGTTACGCTCGCGGATTTTGCGGATTTTGCGGATTTTCGGTAAATTCGCAATCCGCGAGATTTGCAAATTTCCCGCAAACCCTGCAAATTCGCACGCAGCGGATTGTTTTTTTTCTTGGTGATACAATTTTTCAGCGCGCGGCTTTATCATCGTTTGCCGAGTTGTTTTTCTCGATATTTTGCGAGTGCTGCGCCATTTTGGATCTTGCTGCGGGATCCCGCGGGAATTTGGCAAGCGCGATTACGTAATCGCGGCTTGCCAACTTTTGCAGCGAGCGTTTGTCAACGCGAGTACGGCGAGATCACGTCTCGCGGTATTTCGCAATTGCGAGTTTTGAGATGTGGCGAGCAGCAACAATCTCGCACAAGCGAAAATATAAAATTTGCAATTCTGCACAAGAAATCCACCAGCAAGCAGCATAAACCTTCTTGAAATGATGATTTTTATCTGAATAACTCCTTAGGTTGACATTTGCCTGCACTTTTTTAGCGAGGAGTCCATTTTGGGGAGGGGGGGAGGGGGGTGGGAGGAAGGAAGTGCCCCACAGTCTTCAACTTCCTGTTCCTGTCCAGCAGGCTCCTCCCAGTGCTTTGTCCATCTCCTGGTCACTTTTCATTTGGATCTGGAGCTGGAAGGATTACTTTTTGTGGATGCTGCTGGATATTTGGATTTGAGGCCCTTTTGACTTTCTTTGGATCACTGTTGGATTAGAAATTTTACAAGTAAGTTTGTTTGGGGCATTACAGTTGCTGCAACTACAATTTTGGAATTTTCGATTTTTGGGCTGTTTTGGGGCCTTTTGCCCAGGGGTACTCAGTGGTGGGTGGACTGAGTCTTTCTGTGGGGTGTCTTGAACTTAAACAACATGGAGGGCATGGATGGATTGGGATTGTGCTGATTTTTCAGTGATTTTTGTTTTTTGGGGCTGTACTTGTGGCCTTTTCACCAGGGGTATTTGAGTCTAGCATGGGCCTAGTCTTTCTGTGGGGTGTCTTGAACTTAAACATCATGGAGGGCATGGATGGAATTGGATTGTGCTGATTTTTCAGTTATTTTCGTTTTTTGGGGCTGTACTTGTGGCCTTTTCACCAGGGGTATTGAGTCTAGCATGGGCCTAGTCTTTTTTGTGGGGTGTCTTGAACTTAAACATCATGGAGGGCATGGATGGAATGGGATTGTGCTGATTTTTCAGTGATTTTCGATTTTTGGGGGTGTTCATGGGGAGGGACAGGCCATGTGGCTGGGGGCCATTTTGAGTGCTGCTACAGGCCCTGGCCATGTGCAGGGAGGCAAGTGGCCATTTTGAATGTAGGCATTGTTGTTAGGCCTGTACCATTTTGCCTACTTTTCAACCTTTATGCCCAGGGGTAGTGAGTCTTGCATGGGCCTAGTCTTTCTGTGGGTTGTCTTGAATTTAAAAATCATGGAGGGCATGGATGGAATGGGATTGTGCAGATTTTTCTGTGATTTTCGTTTTTGGGGGCTGTACTTGTGGCCTTTTCACCAGGGGTATTGAGTCTAGCATGGGCCTAGTCTTTTTGTTGGGTGTCTTGAACTTAAACATCATGGATGGCATGGATGGAATGGGATTGTGCTGATTTTTCAGTGTTTTTCGATTTTTGGGGGTGTTCATGGGGAGGGACAGGCCATGTGGCTAGGGGGCATTTTGAGTGCTGCTACAGGCCCTGGCCATGTGCTGGGAGGCAAGTGGCCATTTTGAATGCAAGCATTGTTGTTAGGCCTGCAACCATTTTGCCTACTTTTCAACCTTTATGCCCAGGGGTAGTGAGTCTTGCATGGGCCTAGTCTTTCTGTGGGGTGCCTTGAATTTAAACATCATGGAGGGCATGGATGGAATGGGATTGTGCAGATTTTTCAGTGATTTTCGTTTTTGGGGGCTGTACTTGTGGCCTTTTCACCAGGGGTATTTGAGTCTAGCATGGGCCTAGTCTTTCTGTGGGGTGTCTTGAACTTAAACATCATGGAGGGCATGGATGGAATGGGATTGTGCTGATTTTGCTGTGTTTTTTCGATTTTTGGGGGTGTTCATGGGGAGGGACAGGCCATGTGGCTGGGGGCCATTTTGAGTGCTGCTACAGGCCCTGGCCATGTGCTGGGAGGCAAGTGGCCATTTTGAATGCAGGCATTGTTGTTAGGCCTGCAACCATTTTGCCTACTTTTCAACCTTTATGCCCAGGGGTAGTGAGTCTTGCATGGGCCTAGTCTTTCTGTGGGGTGTCTTGAATGTAAACATCATGGAGGGCATGGATGGAATGGGATTGTGCAGATTTTTCAGTGATTTTCGTTTTTGGGGGCTGTACTTGTGGCCTTTTCACCAGGGGTATTTGAGTCTAGCATGGGCCTAGTCTTTCCGTGGGGTGTCTTGAACTTAAACATCATGGAGGGCATGGATGGAATGGGATTGTGCTGATTTTTCAGTGATTTTCGTTTTTTGGGGCTGTACTTGTGGCCTTTTCACCAGGGGAATTGAGTCTTGCATGGGCCTAGTCTTTCTGTGGGGTGTCTTGAACTTAAACTTCATGGAGGGCATGGATGGAATGGGATTGTGCTGATTTTGCAGTGTTTTTCGATTTTTGGGGGTGTTCATGGGGAGGGACAGGCCATGTGGCTGGGGGCCATTTTGAGTGCTGCTACAGGCCCTGGCCATGTGCTGGGAGGCAAGTGGCCATTTTGAATGTAGGCATTGTTGTTAGGCCTGCAACCATTTTGCCTACTTTTCAACCTTTATGCCCAGGGGTAGTGAGTCTTGCATGGGCCTAGTCTTTCTGTGGGTTGTCTTGAATTTAAACATCATGGAGGGCATGGATGGAATGGGATTGTGCAGATTTTTCAGTGATTTTCGTTTTTGGGGGCTGTACTTGTGGCCTTTTCACTAGGGGTATTTGAGTCTAGCATGGGCCTAGTCTTTCTGTGGGGTGTCTTGAACTTAAACATCATGGAGGGCATGGATGGAATGGGATTGTGCTGATTTTTCAGTGATTTTCGTTTTTTGTGGCTGTACTTGTGGCCTTTTCACCAGGGGTATTGAGTCTAGCATGGGCCTAGTCTTTTTGTTGGGTGTCTTGAACTTAAACATCATGGATGGCATGGATGAAATGGGATTGTGCTGATTTTGCAGTGTTTTTCGATTTTTGGGGATGTTCATGGGGAGGGACAGGCCATGTGGCTGGGGGCCATTTTGAGTGCTGCTACAGGCCCTGGCCATGTGCTGGGAGGCAAGTGGCCATTTTGAATGCAAGCATTGTTGTTAGGCCTGCAACCATTTTGCCTACTTTTCAACCTTTATGCCCAGGGGTAGTGAGTCTTGCATGGGCCTAGTCTTTCTGTGGGGTGCCTTGAATTTAAACATCATGGAGGGCATGGATGGAATGGGATTGTGCAGATTTTTCAGTGATTTTCGTTTTTGGGGGCTGTACTTGTGGCCTTTTCACCAGGGGTATTTGAGTCTAGCATGGGCCTAGTCTTTCTGTGGGGTGTCTTGAACTTAAACATCATGGAGGGCATGGATGGAATGGGATTGTGCTGATTTTGCTGTGTTTTTTCGATTTTTGGGGGTGTTCATGGGGAGGGACAGGCCATGTGGCTGGGGGCCATTTTGAGTGCTGCTACAGGCCCTGGCCATGTGCTGGGAGGCAAGTGGCCATTTTGAATGCAGGCATTGTTGTTAGGCCTGCAACCATTTTGCCTACTTTTCAACCTTTATGCCCAGGGGTAGTGAGTCTTGCATGGGCCTAGTCTTTCTGTGGGGTGTCTTGAATGTAAACATCATGGAGGGCATGGATGGAATGGGATTGTGCAGATTTTTCAGTGATTTTCGTTTTTGGGGGCTGTACTTGTGGCCTTTTCACCAGGGGTATTTGAGTCTAGCATGGGCCTAGTCTTTCCGTGGGGTGTCTTGAACTTAAACATCATGGAGGGCATGGATGGAATGGGATTGTGCTGATTTTTCAGTGATTTTCGTTTTTTGGGGCTGTACTTGTGGCCTTTTCACCAGGGGAATTGAGTCTTGCATGGGCCTAGTCTTTCTGTCGGGTGTCTTGAACTTAAACATCATGGAGGGCATGGATGGAATGGGATTGTGCTGATTTTGCAGTGTTTTTCGATTTTTGGGGGTGTTCATGGGGAGGGACAGGCCATGTGGCTGGGGGCCATTTTGAGTGCTGCTACAGGCCCTGGCCATGTGCTGGGAGGCAAGTGGCCATTTTGAATGTAGGCATTGTTGTTAGGCCTGCAACCATTTTGCCTACTTTTCAACCTTTATGCCCAGGGGTAGTGAGTCTTGCATGGGCCTAGTCTTTCTGTGGGTTGTCTTGAATTTAAACATCATGGAGGGCATGGATGGAATGGGACTGTGCAGATTTTTCAGTGATTTTCGTTTTTGGGGGCTGTACTTGTGGCCTTTTCACTAGGGGTATTTGAGTCTAGCATGGGCCTAGTCTTTCTGTGGGGTGTCTTGAACTTAAACATCATGGAGGGCATGGATGGAATGGGATTGTGCTGATTTTTCAGTGATTTTCGTTTTTTGTGGCTGTACTTGTGGCCTTTTCACCAGGGGTATTGAGTCTAGCATGGGCCTAGTCTTTTTGTTGGGTGTCTTGAACTTAAACATCATGGATGGCATGGATGAAATGGGATTGTGCTGATTTTGCAGTGTTTTTCGATTTTTGGGGATGTTCATGGGGAGGGACAGGCCATGTGGCTGGGGGCCATTTTGAGTGCTGCTACAGGCCCTGGCCATGTGCTGGGAGGCAAGTAGCCATTTTGAATGTAGGCATTGTTAGGCCTGCAACCATTTTGCCTACTTTTCAACCTTTATGCCCAGGGGTAGTGAGTCTTGCATGGGCCTAGTCTTTCTGTGGGGTGTCTTGAACTTAAACATCATGGAGGGCATGGATGGAATGGGATTGTGCTGATTTTTCAGTGATTTTCATTTTTTGGGGCTGTACTTGTGGCCTTTTCACCAGGGGTATTGAGTCTTGCAAGGGCCTAGTCTTTCTGTGGGGTGTCTTGAACTTAAACATCATGGAGGGCATGGATGGAATGGGATTGTGCTGATTTTGCAGTGTTTTTCGATTTTTGGGGGTGTTCATGGGGAGGGACAGGCCATGTGGCTGGGGGCCATTTTGAGTGCTGCTACAGGCCCTGGCCATGTGCTGGGAGGCAAGTGGCCATTTTGAATGTAGGCATTGTTGTTAGGCCTGCAACCATTTTGCCTACTTTTCAACCTTTATGCCCAGGGGTAGTGAGTCTTGCATGGGCCTAGTCTTTCTGTGGGTTGTCTTGAATTTAAACATCACGGAGGGCATGGATGGAATGGGATTGTGCAGATTTTTCAGTGATTTTCGTTTTTGGGGGCTGTACTTGTGGCCTTTTCACTAGGGGTATTTGAGTCTAGCATGGGCCTAGTCTTTCTGTGGGGTGTCTTGAACTTAAACATCATGGAGGGCATGGATGGAATGGGATTGTGCTGATTTTTCAGTGATTTTCGTTTTTTGTGGCTGTACTTGTGGCCTTTTCACCAGGGGTATTGAGTCTAGCATGGGCCTAGTCTTTTTGTTGGGTGTCTTGAACTTAAACATCATGGATGGCATGGATGAAATGGGATTGTGCTGATTTTGCAGTGTTTTTCGATTTTTGGGGATGTTCATGGGGAGGGACAGGCCATGTGGCTGGGGGCCATTTTGAGTGCTGCTACAGGCCCTGGCCATGTGCTGGGAGGCAAGTAGCCATTTTGAATGTAGGCATTGTTAGGCCTGCAACCATTTTGCCTACTTTTCAACCTTTATGCCCAGGGGTAGTGAGTCTTGCATGGGCCTAGTCTTTCTGTGGGGTGTCTTGAACTTAAACATCATGGAGGGCATGGATGGAATGGGATTGTGCAGATTTTTCAGTGATTTTCGTTTTTGGGGGCTGTACTTGTGGCCTTTTCACCAGGGGTATTTGAGTCTAGCATGGGCCTAGTCTTTCTGTGGGGTGTCTTGAACTTAAACATCATGGAGGGCATGGATGGAATGGGATTGTGCTGATTTTGCTGTGTTTTTTCGATTTTTGGGGGTGTTCATGGGGAGGGACAGGCCATGTGGCTGGGGGCCATTTTGAGTGCTGCTACAGGCCCTGGCCATGTGCTGGGAGGCAAGTGGCCATTTTGAATGCAGGCATTGTTGTTAGGCCTGCAACCATTTTGCCTACTTTTCAACCTTTATGCCCAGGGGTAGTGAGTCTTGCATGGGCCTAGTCTTTCTGTGGGGTGTCTTGAATGTAAACATCATGGAGGGCATGGATGGAATGGGATTGTGCAGATTTTTCAGTGATTTTCGTTTTTGGGGGCTGTACTTGTGGCCTTTTCACCAGGGGTATTTGAGTCTAGCATGGGCCTAGTCTTTCCGTGGGGTGTCTTGAACTTAAACATCATGGAGGGCATGGATGGAATGGGATTGTGCTGATTTTTCAGTGATTTTCGTTTTTTGGGGCTGTACTTGTGGCCTTTTCACCAGGGGAATTGAGTCTTGCATGGGCCTAGTCTTTCTGTGGGGTGTCTTGAACTTAAACATAATGGAGGGCATGGATGGAATGGGATTGTGCTGATTTTGCAGTGTTTTTCGATTTTTGGGGGTGTTCATGGGGAGGGACAGGCCATGTGGCTGGGGGCCATTTTGAGTGCTGCTACAGGCCCTGGCCATGTGCTGGGAGGCAAGTGGCCATTTTGAATGTAGGCATTGTTGTTAGGCCTGCAACCATTTTGCCTACTTTTCAACCTTTATGCCCAGGGGTAGTGAGTCTTGCATGGGCCTAGTCTTTCTGTGGGTTGTCTTGAATTTAAACATCATGGAGGGCATGGATGGAATGGGATTGTGCAGATTTTTCAGTGATTTTCGTTTTTGGGGGCTGTACTTGTGGCCTTTTCACTAGGGGTATTTGAGTCTAGCATGGGCCTAGTCTTTCTGTGGGGTGTCTTGAACTTAAACATCATGGAGGGCATGGATGGAATGGGATTGTGCTGATTTTTCAGTGATTTTCGTTTTTTGTGGCTGTACTTGTGGCCTTTTCACCAGGGGTATTGAGTCTAGCATGGGCCTAGTCTTTTTGTTGGGTGTCTTGAACTTAAACATCATGGATGGCATGGATGAAATGGGATTGTGCTGATTTTGCAGTGTTTTTCGATTTTTGGGGATGTTCATGGGGAGGGACAGGCCATGTGGCTGGGGGCCATTTTGAGTGCTGCTACAGGCCCTGGCCATGTGCTGGGAGGCAAGTAGCCATTTTGAATGTAGGCATTGTTAGGCCTGCAACCATTTTGCCTACTTTTCAACCTTTATGCCCAGGGGTAGTGAGTCTTGCATGGGCCTAGTCTTTCTGTGGGGTGTCTTGAACTTAAACATCATGGAGGGCATGGATGGAATGGGATTGTGCTGATTTTTCAGTGATTTTCGTTTTTTGGGGCTGTACTTGTGGCCTTTTCACCAGGGGTATTGAGTCTTGCAAGGGCCTAGTCTTTCTGTGGGGTGTCTTGAACTTAAACATCATGGAGGGCATGGATGGAATGGGATTGTGCTGATTTTGCAGTGTTTTTCGATTTTTGGGGGTGTTCATGGGGAGGGACAGGCCATGTGGCTGGGGGCCATTTTGAGTGCTGCTACAGGCCCTGGCCATGTGCTGGGAGGCAAGTGGCCATTTTGAATGTAGGCATTGTTGTCAGGCCTGCAACCATTTTGCCTACTTTTCAACCTTTATGCCCAGGGGTAGTGAGTCTTGCATGGGCCTAGTCTTTCTGTGGGTTGTCTTCAATTTAAACATCATGGAGGGCATGGATGGAATGGGATTGTGCAGATTTTTCAGTGATTTTCGTTTTTGGGGGCTGTACTTGTGGCCTTTTCACCAGGGGTATTTGAGTCTAGCATGGGCCTAGTCTTTCTGTGGGGTGTCTTGAACTTAAACATCATGGAGGGCATGGATGGAATGGGATTGTGCTGATTTTTCAGTGATTTTCGTTTTTTGGGGCTGTACTTGTGGCCTTTTCACCAGGGGTATTGAGTCTTGCATGGGCCTAGTCTTTCTGTGGGGTGTCTTGAACTTAAACATCATGGAGGGCATGGATGGAATGGGATTGTGCTGATTTTGCAGTGTTTTTCGATTTTTGGGGGTGTTCATGGGGAGGGACAGGCCATGTGGCTGGGGGCCATTTTGAGTGCTGCTACAGGCCCTGGCCATGTGCTGGGAGGCAAGTGGCCATTTTGAATGTAGGCATTGTTGTTAGGCCTGCAACCATTTTGCCTACTTTTCAACCTTTATGCCCAGGGGTAGTGAGTCTTGCATGGGCCTAGTCTTTCTGTGGGTTGTCTTGAATTTAAACATCATGGAGGGCATGGATGGAATGGGATTGTGCAGATTTTTCAGTGATTTTCGTTTTTGGGGGCTGTACTTGTGGCCTTTTCACCAGGGGTATTTGAGTCTAGCATGGGCCTAGTATTTCTGTGGGGTGTCTTGAACTTAAACATCATGGAGGGCATGGATGGAATGGGATTGTGCTGATTTTTCAGTGATTTTCGTTTTTTGGGGCTGTACTTGTGGCCTTTTCACCAGGGGTATTGAGTCTAGCATGGGCCTAGTCTTTTTGTTGGGTGTCTTGAACTTAAACATCATGGATGGCATGGATGGAATGGGATTGTGCTGATTTTGCAGTGTTTTTCGATTTTTGGGGATGTTCATGGGGAGGGACAGGCCATGTGGCTGGGGGCCATTTGGAGTGCTGCTACAGGCCCTGGCCATGTGCTGGGAGGCAAGTAGCCATTTTGAATGTAGGCATTGTTAGGCCTGCAACCATTTTGCCTACTTTTCAACCTTTATGCCCAGGGGTAGTGAGTCTTGCATGGGCCTAGTCTTTCTGTGGGGTGTCTTGAATTTAAACATCATGGAGGGCATGGATGGAATGGGATTGTGCTGTTTTCTTTAGTGGTTTTCGTTTTTGGGGGCTGTACTTGTGGCCTTTTCACCAGGGGTATTTGAGTCTAGCATGGGCCTAGTCTTTCTGTGGGGTGTCTTGAACTTAAACATCATGGAGGGCATGGATGGAATGGGATTGTGCTGATTTTTCTGGGGTTTTTTCGATTTTTTTGGGGTGTATAACTGAACTGATGTTCCTCTGTCTTCCATTGTTTTTAGGTGCACAAGACTCAAGAGAACCACCAGTGCCAGGAAGAAGTCCTGCAGCGGTGTGTGTGTGCAGCATAACGTCACGCGACGTCACGTCTGGCCTCAGACAACTCTACAATTCGTGCAACTGCGGCCTGCTGTCTGACCTGCTCTGAAGAAGATGGCCCCAAAAAAAGGTCTCCGTAGCTCCTCTAGCAAGAAAGTTGCTAGTAAGGAGCAGAAGAAGCAAGTTACCAAGGAGGCTGGTGTGCCAACCGCCACGTTTTTTGGGAGCAAAAAAAAAAGTACGCCTGCAGCAGCAGGATCTGCTGGGGACCAAGCTGGGAGCAGCACCCCCGCTCCATTGGGTTCAGTGCCTCCACCACCACGCCAACTTAAGTCAAAGCCCTTGAGTGCTTCAGAGGCAGTCAGTGTACTTCTCCAATCACCATCGACCAGTGATGTTGGCTCATCGCAAGAAAGTAGCAGCAATGTCCCTGAATCAAAACAGGTTGTTGTAACTCATCTGACAAGTGTTGAACAACCACAGCCGCAACAACAACATGTGCAATTAGTACAAGCCCAAGTACATGTGGAAGGAGAGGCAGCACAAGGAGATGCGCAAGCAGAGGTGCATGGAGGGTCACAAGTGCCCACAATAGTTGTTCCTCCCGAAGTAGGGGCACATCAGGAAATTGACAATCAGACCGAGGTATCATTTGAGGAAGCCACTCCTCCTGATGATCATTCATTGTCTTCCACATCCCTAGCAAGGAAAAGATCAAGGGGGGTGTCTACATCTTCTTCAAGCCCACCTCCTACTGATGATCTGGATCACGATTGGGTACCACCACGGCAGCCTGAGAGTGAGGCACACCGTGATCTGACAAAGATACCTAAGCGTAAAAGGAAGGTCGTTGAAAAACTCATAGCTATGGAGTGTGATGAGGCTCAACAAGAAGTGACGCATACTGCTGCTGATGAAGCCCTTCACGACGACGATCCAGTCATCATAATGGTCACTGCAGCCCCAACGGGCATGCAGCAAAGAGACATTTTGACCCTATCCCGAGAAGCTGCTGAGCGTGATGATGATGTCGACGAGGAGTCAATGGAAACACAACAATCATTGGATTTGGAGTTAACTAGTACACCAACACCTACCGCTTCCATATTTCTTCCTCGCAAGAAGGGACTTCCATCCACCTCGACCTCAATTAGTGGTGGTGAAAGTGCAAAACGTACTGAAGTTTGGCAATCCACATCCTCCACTTCATCTGGCATTAGCAGCAGGACAACCACCACCAGTATCGCCACCTCCTCCGGCCCCCAAAGACATTTCAAGTCTCCAGTTTGGGACTTCTTTAGTGTTTGCCCAAGAATGGAAAACGTAGCCATTTGGAGCATGTGTTAGCTTCGAGTTAGTCGTGGTAAGTTTGGTACCAACTATGGTACCGGAGGCCAGAGAGGTCATCTTAGGAGAGCGCACCCTGTCCAATGGTTTGCGCACCTAGAGGCGGTCAAGGAAGCCGGAATTGCACGTAATGAAAACGTTGATTTTTCATCTGATGATGACGAGGAGGAAGAAGACGATTCAAACACTTCACTTACACCCAGTACCCCTGTCAGCAGCACACCCCATGTGAGCCACACTAAGAGTGTCGGAGAGAGTGAGACATCAATGCGGAAAAGTTCATCAGCGAGAGTAACTGGGTCGAAGATATCATCATCATCCCGTAAATCCTTGGTCCAGGGCAACATTAAAAAGATGTTGTTTACAGAAGCGCAATATGAACGCAACCACCCACTGACGCGTCTGTATAACACTAAGCTGGCTAAAACGCTAGCTCTGGACCTTCTCCCTTTTTCTTTTGTAGAAGGGGTTGGTGTTCTAGAATTAGTGGCAGCGCTCTGCCCTAAATGGAAGGTTCCTAGCCAGTTCTATTTTGCCCGAGTTGCGGTTCCAGCACTACATGAAGATGTTCTGAAGGTGATTGGGGCAGCTTTGCAGAAGAGTGCTGTTCACACTATACATCTGACAACAGACATGTGGACCAGTGGCGCAGGTGCTGATTACATGTGCATCACTGCACACTGGGTCTCTTTTTCAGGGGCTAAAGCAAAGCTAAACGCAGGTGTTGACGCGGACATTGTTTTTAAAGCTGCTCGGAAACATGCAACACTAGCCATGTTTGGTTTGGAGAAACGTCACACAGCAGAAAACATTTTGGATGTCTTTAACACAAAGGTCCTTAAGTGGCTGTCCCCAAAAAAACGCCAGGTTGGTTATGTTTCCACGGACAATGGCGCCAATATAGTTAAGGCCATGAGGCTGGGTGACTATTTCAGAGTGCCGTGTTTGGCGCACTGTATAAACCTGGTTGTCCAAAAATTCTTGGGTAATAAAGGCAGTGCAGCGTACCGAGTATTGGACACCTGCCGAAAAATGTGCAACCATTTCAGCCATTCTTTTAAGGCCCGGAAGCAGCTGAGGAGCCTGCTATATCAACGCCAAATGCCAGTGAAAGCACTCATCCAGGAGGTGGTAACACGTTGGAACTCAACCTTCTACATGCTTGAGCATCTGTATGAGCAGTATACAGTACTCGATCAATATTTCTTAACAGAGGGTACAGCTCAGGAGGACCTGAGGATGGGTGCAGCGCAATGGAACATAGTTCAAAGCCTGACACGCATGCTTCGTCCTTTTGAGTTCTTCACGCGTGCAGTCAGCAAGGAGGACTGTAATTTGGGAAAAGCTATCCCATTGTTGTACATGCTGGAGCACCAACTGAAGGAGGTGTGTTCTGTGTTTGAAAAAGATGTAAAAAACCAAGACTCTTTTGTTCTGGCTGAGAAATTATTAGAGCTCCTACAAGGTGATGAACGTCTTAAAATGATCCACTCAGAAGAGCATTACATTTGTGCTACTATTCTGGATCCACACTACAAAAAGGCGCTGGCAGGCCAAGCATTCTTTCCTTTTGATGATGAACATGTTCCAAAGTACAAACGTTGGCTAGCTTTGTCAGCCAAGAGGTTTGAAAGAGAACGGCAGAAAATTGAAGGAAATGGCAGTACATCAGCAGGCCATCCCCAGTCAAAACAATCCACTTCTGCACCTGTGGCTGTGGCACAAGTGACCTCTCAGCCGTTAAAGACACCGGCAACCGGATCATCTGCACCAGACACAACAGAAACATTGGAGGCTGAAGAGGATTGGCTAGCTCGGCTTGGGTATGGTTCTCAAAAGGTCAGAGGCACAGCAACAGCTAAGCAAAGTGGAGGAACCTTGGATGAGGACCTTGAGTCGATGGTGAAGGACTATCTGAATGACTCAACAGAGGTCTATGTTAATGCTGACCCATTGGCGTATTGGCATGGGAAAAAAGAATTGTGGCCAGAGCTCACCAACCAGGCTTTAAACTACTTGTCTTGCCCACTCGCAAGCGTGTCTTCTGAACGTGTTTTCAGTGCTGCTGGTGGCATTGTAACTTCCAAACGGAGCCGCCTCTCGCCCAAAAATGTGGAGAGGTTAACAATGATCAAGATGAATCAGCACCTCATACCACCAGATTTCAGAGTACGAGAAAGCGTGCCGGATGAAGACGAGGTGGCCAGCAACATAGATGAGGGAATTTCTACTCTGTCAGGTGACACTGAGCTCACCCTGCCTGAATTCGCAGAGTATGATGACGAAGCCTTATTCTTATTCCTGGACCGTGATACCGAGCCCTGAAAATGAGACAACGAATCAATAACTTTCTTTTTCGTCCTTATTCACTTTTATTCCTGTGTGTCTGTCTTTCTTTGTTGTGCACAGTTAATATATTTCAAACTTTAATCAGATAATCACAAAAACAAGCCCATCAGCAGAACTGTCTTCACTGGTTTGCTAATTGATTTGAAGGTGCCGCAGTCTGCATTCCTCAGGTTCACAAGTTCAGAAGAACATGCTCCTCTATCTTCCTCCTCCAGACTCCTATTTCCATCAAAGCAGAGGGCTGGTTTACGCCCAATGAAGAAAGACTCAGCACTTGTGGGGGTGTTGTTCTACCTCTTTGCAGGTGAGTTGACGGCTCTGGGACCATTGTTGGGAAGCTCTAATACCGGATAAAAGTGGTTTGGACCAAATCCGAGGCGCAAATTTTTTAGTGTTTTTGCTGACTTGCTTGCCTTTGAGGTGCTCTTAGGTGGCGTTCCGTCTGTTTGCGGGTGAGTTTCGGGGTCTGTCAGCACTGCTGGGACACTCTAATCTTGATTGCATTTGCTTTTCAGGAAATCCGTGGTGGCAACCCCGACTTATGGCCTAGCTACGCAGCGCGTTTGGACCGAAGGCCGAGAAATATTGTAAGTAGGAGATGTTGCTTTTGGCCTGTTTGGGGGTGTTATGCTTTTTGGCGGGTGGGTTGGCGGGTCTTGGGGCATTCCTGGGAAGGTCTAATACTGGGTAGAAGTGGTTGGGACAAAATCCACGCCGATTTTTTTTTTGCTATTTCTGACATTTTGCTCAATGTAGCGTTTTCGGGGGCCTGTTTGGGGGGCTTCCTGGTGTTTTTGGGTGAGTTTCGGGGTCTGGGCGCACTGCTGGCTATATATACTTTACTTTGCAAGAGGTTTGAAGCAAATCCATGGTGGCAGAGGGGAGTTAGGGCCTAGCTGCAGAGCGCGCGCGGAGTGATTTGGGAAATTTGGAAAAAAATGACAAAGTCCCCATTTTTGTACTTTTGCTCTTTGGCTGTTTGGGGGTCTTCTACTCGTTTTCTCCTGGGTTGACTGCTCTGGGGCCATTGCTGGGAAGCTCTAATACCGGATAAAAGTGGTTTGGACAAAATCCACGCCAATTTTATTTTTGCTATTTCTGACATTTTGCTCAATGTAGTGTTTTTGGGGGCCTGTTTGGGGGGCTTCCTGGTGTTTGTGGGTGAGTTTCGGGGTCTGGGAGCACTGCTGGGACACTCTAATCTTGATTGCATTTGCTTTTCAGGAAATCCGTGGTGGCAAACCGGACCTATGGCCTAGCTACGCAGCGCGTTTGGACCGAAGGCCGAGAAATATTGCAAGTATGAGATTTTGCTTTTGGCCTGTTTGGGGGTGTTATGCTTCTTGGCGGGTGGGTTGGCGGGTCTTGGGGCATTCCTGGGAAGGTCTAATACCGGGTAGAAGTGGTTGGGACAAAATCCAGGCCGATTTTTTTTTTTGCTATTTCTGACATTTTGCTCAATGTAGCGTTTTTGGGGGCCTGTTTGGGGGGCTTCCTGGTGTTTGTGGGTGGGTTTCGGGGTCTGGGCGCACTGCTGGCTATATATACTTTACTTTGCAAGAGGTTTGAAGCAAATCCATGGTGGCAGAGGGGAGTAAGGGCCTAGCTGCAGAGCGCGCGCGGAGTGATTTGGGAAATTTGGAAAAAAATGACAAAGTCCCCATTTTTGTACTTTTGCTCTTTGGCTGTTTGGGGTCTTCTACTCGTTTTCTCCTGGGTTGACGGCTCTGGGGCCATTGCTGGGAAGCTCTAATACCGGATAAAAGTGGTTTGGACAAAATCCACGCCGATTTTTGTTGTTGCTATTTCTGACATTTTGCTCAATGTAGTGTTTTCGGGGGCCTGTTTGGGGGGCTTCCTGGTGTTTGTGGGTGAGTTTCGGGGTCTGGGAGCACTGCTGGGACACTCTAATCTTGATTGCATTTGCTTTTCAGGAAATCCGTGGTGGCAAACCGGACCTATGGCCTATCTACGCAGCGCGTTTGGACCGAAGGCCGAGAAATATTGCAAGTATGAGATTTTGCTTTTGGCCTGTTTGGGGGTGTTATGCTTTTTGGCGGGTGGGTTGGCGGGTCTTGGGGCATTCCTGAGAAGGTCTAATACCGGGTAGAAGTGGTTGGGACAAAATCCAGGCCGATTTTTTTTTGTTGCTATTTCTGACATTTTGCTCAATGTAGCGTTTTCGGGGGCCTGTTTGGGGGGCTTCCTGGTGTTTGTGGGTGGGTTTCGGGGTCTGGGCGCACTGCTGGCTATATATACTTTACTTTGCAAGAGGTTTGAAGCAAATCCATGGTGGCAGAGGGGAGTTAGGGCCTAGCTGCAGAGCGCGCGCGGAGTGATTTGGGAAATTTGGAAAAAAATGACAAAGTCCCCATTTTTGTACTTTTGCTCTTTGGCTGTTTAGGGGTCTTCTACTTGTTTTCTCCTGGGTTGACAGCTCTGGGGCCATTGCTGGGAAGCTCTAATACCGGATAAAAGTGGTTTGGACAAAATCCACGCCGATTTTTTGTTGTTGCTATTTCTGACATTTTGCTCAATGTAGCGTTTTCGGGGGCCTGTTTGGGGGGCTTCCTGGTGTTTGTGGGTGGGTTTTGGGGTCTGGGCGCACTGCTGGCTATATATACTTTACTTTGCAAGAGGTTTGAAGCAAATCCATGGTGGCAGAGGGGAGTTAGGGCCTAGCTGCAGAGCGCGCGCGGAGTGATTTGGGAAATTTGGAAAAAAATGACAAAGTCCCCATTTTTGTACTTTTGCTCTTTGGCTGTTTGGGGGTCTTCTACTCGTTTTCTCCTGGGTTGACGGCTCTGGGGCCATTGCTGGGAAGCTCTAATACCGGATAAAAGTGGTTTGGACAAAATCCACGCCGATTTTTTTTTTGCTATTTCTGACATTTTGCTCAATGTAGCGTTTTCGGGGGCCTGTTTGGGGGGCTTCCTGGTGTTTGTGGGTGGGTTTCGGGGTCTGGGTGCACTGCTGGCTATATATACTTTACTTTGCAAGAGGTTTGAAGCAAATCCATGGTGGCAGAGGGGAGTTAGGGCCTAGCTGCAGAGCGCGCGCGGATTGATTTGGGAAATTTGGAAAAAAATGACAAAGTCTCCATTTTTGTACTTTTGCTCTTTGGCTGTTTAGGGGTCTTCTACTCGTTTTCTCCTGGGTTGACGGCTCTGGGGCCATTGCTGGGAAGCTATAATACCGGATAAAAGTGGTTTGGACAAAATCCACGCCGATTTTTTTTTTGCTATTTCTGACATTTTGCTCAATGTAGCGTTTTTGGGGGCCTGTTTGGGGTGCTTCCTGGTGTTTGTGGGTGGGTTTCGGGGTCTGGGCGCACTGCTGGCTATATATACTTTACTCTGCAAGAGGTTTGAAGCAAATCCATTGTGGCAGAGGGGAATTAGGGCCTAGCTGCAGAGCGCGCGCGGAGTGATTTGGGAAATTTGGAAAAAAATGACAAAGTCCCCATTTTTGTACTTTTGCTCTTTGGCTGTTTGGGGGTCTTCTACTCGTTTTCTCCTGGGTTGACGGCTCTGGGGCCATTGCTGGGAAGCTCTAATACCGGATAAATGTGGTTTGGACAAAATCCACGCCGATTTTTTTTTTGCTATTTCTGACATTTTGCTCAATGTAGCGTTTTCGGGGGCCTGTTTGGGGGTTTCCTGGTGTTTGTGGGTGAGTTTCGGGGTCTGGGAGCACTGCTGGGACACTCTAATCTTGATTGCATTTGCTTTTCAGGAAATCCGTGGTGGCAAACCGGACCTATGGCCTAGCTACGCAGCGCGTTTGGACCGAAGGCCGAGAAATATCGCAAGTATGAGATTTTGCTTTTGTCCTGTTTGGGGGTGTTATGCTTCTTGGCGGGTGGGTTGGCGGGTCTTGGGGCATTCCTGGGAAGGTCTAATACCGGGTAGAAGTGGTTGGGACAAAATCCTCGCGGAAAAGCCTTTTGGCACTTTTTGTAACTTAGGGTTCGTTAGGGTTAGCCCTAGCAGCAGGATTGCATGTGTTTCGGGGTGTTCTAGATTTTTGCAACTGAGTTCTGGGGTCTTAGAGCACTCGTGAGAATGTGTAATTTTGGTTGAAAGTCATTTGAAGAAAATCCATGGTGGGAAAGGGGGGATTTGGCATAGTTAAAGAAAGCCTTTGCCACTATTCTTAACTTAGGGTTCGTTAGGGTTAGCAGTATTTCTATTGCATGTGTTTGGGTGGGGGGGTTTTCGAGTCTTGGAGCGATGCTGGCTATGGATACTTTTGCTTGGTTGCTTGCAAGTGGTTTGAATGCAATCCACGGTGGGTAAGGGGGTACTTGGGCTTACTTTTACTTTCAAAGTACGTTTTGTCACCAGTTTTCTGCTAGGCCTCATTTTTTGAGATTTGATTGGGGGTCTTCTACATTTTTGCGACTGGCTTTAGTAAGGGTCTGGGTGGGAGCACTGCTGGGAAGATCTAATTTTGTTCTAAAACACAGTTTACAGGACACCTAGCTTGAGGGGAAAGATCCGCTACATTAATTTGCCCATACTTATTTATCCTTCAAAAGGTGACTCAGACAGAGTAAGCACTTTCAAAAATATTGTACTGTCCACTAGGAAAATCAAAGTGTGACTTTTTGCACTCCACAGCCTACATACCTTATATTTATTTATCAGTGGTGTTGTAATATTATATCACTTCCTGTTTTTCGTTGAATAATTACAGGCCGGGTTTCAGTCTGTGCAATGGGGAAAAAAGGATGGAGTCAGGCTTCACATTAGTGAGCCACAATTCAGCATCAGGCAGGCAGTCGACAGGGTGTCTTCTGGTCACCAACATTGATGGACGAAGCGTCAGCTGCAATGGAGGAGTGCCGCTAATGAGAGGAGTTTTTTTCTGCATGCAACTTACTTACCAAATTCAACAGGACAACTACAACAACATACAGATACAGTATCCTTTGTCTTTTTCTCTGACTGTGACTGCATTTCTTGGATCTCTCTCTGCTTCTAAATTGATCCCTTAACACATCACTTAGTCCACTCCACTATCACATCTGCACCACACATAGTCATTTGTAAGTGCTCCTACGTAATTCGCAAGTCGCAGCACGCCCCAGCCCATAGAGGACTGGGATGGCCCCAATGATGAAGCATGTCACCAAGGGGCAACCCTGGTGAGTGAGGGGACACCTAGAAAAAGAGCAATTTCTCCTTTTCTATCTACTATACCTTCCAGACCAAGCCCATTGAGTGTTGTGAATGGATTTATAGTGACCAGCAAGGCTCTCAGGTATCTGGCAACAGAGACCTTATGTTGAATATAGTTATCAATAATTCCACACACGCCCTGTACTGTTGCATTCTTTCTTCCACAGTTGTCGAAAGTACTACTTACTTTTCACTGACATGCATGCAGTAGTGCATGCACTTTCAAAAATTGATGGATAGGTTTGTACCCAAAGATTTGTTTATGTTCACAATTGTTTGTCCATGCTGTGCTATTTTTTCTTGTCTCCCAAAACCTTTCCCAAAAACCCCCGTACCCATCCATTTTTCAAACCCTAACCCTCTTCCCCCGGGCTGTGTGGTTTTGATTGATGTGTGACTAAATTACAGCAATAAATCCACACACTTGCTGGGGAGGATAAGGTGATAGCAACAGGCTGGTGAAGAAATCCGAGGATATATTCTTACTCTGCTTGACAAAGACCCATGGCTAATGTCAAAGAACTTCAACCGAATTAGTTATACTTTACCATTTGTTAGGCTACAATGTGGCACTGTTCTAGTGTACTTCTGTCACCTGCTATATTCTCTATTGTACCGTTGTATTGCTCAGGAGGACAAACAAGATTTCAATTTCTTTTTTTTCATAGGCATGCAACTGCCACTGTGTCACACCACTAGTACCACCACTATGAGGAAATTTTATCCGCCCAGGATTGCCAACCTTATTCGCTGTTTCCCGTGGAGCCAGCCCTGGGCCTAGCCCTACTTGCAAACAGAAATTACAGGTAAGATAGGCGTTTGGTTGGAGGTAGTATAATGGAGTATTAGGAGAGACGAGAGATTGGATTGACGGTAGTACTACTAAAGTCCTAGGACTATTCAGGAAAACAAACTTACTGTTAAACCCCCACCCACCAGACTCAAAAGCAGTAAAAAACAGGTATGGTCAGATAAAGTTTCAAAAAGTATATTTTTATAGCCCTAACAAAATAATCTCCCGCAAGACCCTCCCTAACCCCAACGATTGTCCTTCAAAAGTCCCCAAAAAACCCAACTCCCAATTCCCACCCCCCAAAAGTCTCTAAAAAAGGGCAGGGTGCTGTTGGATTTAGCAGCCAGGGCATCATGCTCCTTGCGGAGGGTGGCAAGTTCGAAGCGGAGGCCCTCCACCAAGTTCTTATAGTTATGGACCTCCTGCTACAGGTAGGACAGTCTGAGGGATAAGCGGCGCCGGTGTGCCTTGCAAATCCTGTCAGGGGCAGCTGCTTTCTTTGCTGCTCGGCGGTGGCGTTTGGCTTTGGTAGCCCGGCTCCGTACCGCTGGAGCACTGCGCTGGCTGGCAGCCCGCACGGAGGAGGATGCAGCTGTCCCAGTGGACGTTGTTGTTGTACCAGACTGCGTCTCCTCCTCCTCCAGGGCCACCAGCCGCCGATATTCAGCGACAGTGGCATCCAGCCTCCGTTGCCGGGCCATTCGGGCTAGCTCCTTCCTCCTTGATGGTGTCTTGGATTTGGAAGGAGCAACTACATGAAAAAAGAAAGACATAGGGGCATATTACCAAGCAATAGCGATAATTATCGCTATTGC